>NC_133325.1:577969309-577991809 GCF_042186555.1 Aquarana catesbeiana | reverse complement strand
CCAGAAGGCACCCAGGACCCATGGTAGAGCTGCCCAAACAGACCGGAGATAACCGCACTTAACCGGGATAGAGGGGGCTCCCACGGTCGCTGACCGTTCGGGCAGGGGTGGCCGCAGGGTCCCCGGCGTCAAACCGGCTCCTGGAAGCGGCCAGGACCCATGGTAGACCCGCCCAAGCCGACCGGAGATAACCGCACTTAACCGGGATTCAGGGGCTCCCACGTCCGCTGACAGTCCAGGCACTGGTGGCTGGCAAGGTCCCCGCCGTCAAACCAGCTCCAGAAGGCACCCAGGACCCATGGTAGAGCTGCCCAAGCCGACCGGAGATAACCGCACTTAACCAGGATTGGGGGGGCTCCCACGGGCGCTGACCGTCCAGGCAGGGGTGGGCGGCAGGGTCCCTGGCGTCAAACCGGCTACATTAGAGACCCAGGACCCATGGTAGACCTGCCAGGGCTAACCGGAGATAACCGCACTTAACCGGGATTGAGGGGGCTCCCACGGCCGCTGACCGCCCGGGCAGGGGTGGCCGGTAAGGTCCCCGGCGTCAAACAGGCTCCAGGAGAGAGACCCAGGACCCATGGTGGACCTGCCAGGGCTGACCGGAGATAACCGCACTTAACCGGGATTCAGGGGGCTCCCACGGCCGCTGACCGTTTGGGCAGGGTCGCCGGCGTCAAATCAGTTCCAGGAGAGACCCAGGACCCATGGTTGACCTGCCAGGGCTGACCGGAGATAACTGCACTTAACTGGGATTCAGGGGGCTCCCACGTCCGCTGACAGCCCGGGCAGGGGTGGCCGGCAAGGTCCCCGCCGTCAAACCGGCTCCAGAAGGCACCCAGGACCCATGGTAGAGCTGCCCAAGCCGATTGGAGATAACCGCACTTAACCAGGATTCAGGGGGCTCCCACGTCCGCTGACAGTCCGGGCATTGGTGGCCGGCAAGGTCCCCAGCGTCAAACCGGCTCCAGGAGAGACCCAGGACCCATGATAGACCTGCCAGGGCTGACCAGAGATAACCACACTTAACCGGGATTCAGGGGGCTCCCACGGCCGCTGACCGTCCGGGCAGGGGTGGCCACAGGGTCCCTGGCGTCAAACCGGCTCCTGGAAGCGGCCAGGACCCATGGTAGAGCCGCCCAAGCCAACCAGAGATAACCGCACTTAACCGGGATTCAGGGGGCTCCCACATCCGCTGACAGCCCGGGCAGGGGTGGCTGGCAAGGTCCCCGGCGTCAAACCGGCTCCAGGAGGCACCCAGGACCCAATGGTATACCTGCCAGGGCTGACCGGAGATAACCGCACTTAACCGGGATTCAGGGGGCTCCCACGTCCGCTGACAGCCCGGGCAGGGGTGGCTGGCAAGGTCCTCGAAAACAAACCGACTCCAGGAGGCACCCAGGACCCATGGTAGAGCTGCCCAAGCCGACCAGAGATAACTGCACTTAACCGGGATTCAGGGGGCTCCCACGTCCGCTGACCGCCCGGGCAGGGGTGGCCGGCAAGGTCCTCGGCGTCAAACCGGCTCCAAGAGGCACCCAGGACCCATGGTAGAGCTGCCCAAGCTGACCAGAGATAACTGCACTTAACCGGGATTCAGGGGGCTCCCACGTCTGCTGACCACCCGGGCAGGGGTGGCCGGCAAGGTCCCCGGCATCAAACCGGCTCCAGGAGGCACCCAGGACCCATGGTAGAGCTGCCCAAGCCGTCTAAAGATAACCGCACTTAACTGGGATTCAGGGGGCTCCCACATCCGCTGACAGCCCGGGCAGGGGTGGCCAGCAAGGTCCCCGGCGTCAAACCGGCTCCAGGAGGCACCCAGGACCCATGGTATACCTGCCAGGGCTGACCGGAGATAAGTGCACTTAACCGGGATTCAGGGGGCTCCCACATCCGCTGACAGCCCAGGCAGGGGTGGCCGGCAGGGTCCCCGGCGTCAAATAAGCTCCTGGAAGCTGCCAGGACCTATGTTTGAGCTGCCCAAGCTGACCGGAGAAAACCGCACTTAACCGGGATTCAGGGGGCTCCCACATCCCCTGACAGTCCGGGCATTGTTGGCCGGCAAGGTCCCCGGCGTCAAACCGGCTCCAGGAGAGACCCAGGACCCATGGTAGACCTGCCAGGGCTGACCGGTGATAACTGCACTTAACCAGGATTCAGGGGGCTCCCACGTCCGCTGACAGCCTGGGCAGGGGTGGCCGGCAAGGTCCCCGGCGTCAAACCGGCTCCAGAAGGCACCCAGGACCCATGGTAGAGCTGCCCAAGCCGACTGGAGATAACTGCACTTAACCGGGATTGAGGGGGCTCCCACGGCCGCTGACCGTCCGGGCAGGGGTGGCCGGCACGGTCCCTGGCGTCAATCCGGCAACCAGGGCCAGCCCCGGCTCCAGGAGGCACCGCAGACCAAACTCAAGCTGGCCTTCCTGGGCGGAAAACCGCGGAGCTCGCGGAGGTCGGATTTGCTCGCCGAGGCTGGGAGGGAGTTCCAGGAGCCCGGCCTGATTCCGCGCGGAGCTCCCCTTCCGCCACGGAACTCTTTTCGTGGAAGGAGGGCTCCAGGAAAGGTTGCTGCGAATATATGTGAGGAGGTGATTTTCAGAGTGCCACTACCACAGGACGCCTCACGCTCGGACCGATGATGCCCAGGGGAGGGGAGAGCGAGCACAGGCCCCGGAGGCCGCGGGCCGCCCGGGGCACCTCGACCCCCCTCCCGTCCGCCCGGGGAAGGCTTCCCCCCGTTCATCACGGGGGCAGAGGAGACCACCACCCCGCCCGGGGGGGGCCTCCCTGCGGTCCCCGACGGTGAATCTGTCAGGACCCGAAGGAGAATCAGGCTGGCCAGACGGATGCCGGTGGCGGCGGGGCCGTGCCGGGCGAGGACGAGGGCGCGAGCCGGGCGGTTTTATTTGACTGTCCCCGGCCGCCCCTCCCTTTGCCCCGGCGGCCGAGCGCAGATTGTCTCCGACAGCCCTTGGTACCTCCGCAAGGCACCCTCCCGTGGACCCGCCGCGGGAGAGCGCAACGTCGAGGCCGACGAGCGACAGGGGAGGCTTCGGCAGAGCCTCCTCCTCCCCGCCGCCTCCTCCACCCCACGGAAGCGTCGCCCCTGACGAGGCTTACGGCCGCCCACCTCCGGCCCATGGCACGCAGCCCTCCCTCTCCAGGGGGAGGTTGGTCCCGACGACGGGCTACCTGGTTGATCCTGCCAGTAGCATATGCTTGTCTCAAAGATTTAGCCATGCACGTGTAAGTACACACGGCCAGTACAGTGAAACTGCGAATGGCTCATTAAATCAGTTATGGTTTCTTTGACCACTCCATCTGTTACTTGGATAACTGTGGTGATTCTAGAGCTAATACATGCCGACGAGCGCTGACCCCCAGGGATGCGTGCATTTATCAGACCAAAACCAATCCGGGAGCCCGGGGGCTCCGGCCCCTTCCCCGGCTGCTTTGGTGACTCTAGATAACCTTGGGCCGATCGCACGTCCCCGTGACGGCGACGATACATTCGGATGTCTGCCCTATCAACTTTCGATGGTACTTTCTGCGCCTATCATGGGGACCACGGGTAACGGGAAATCAGGGTTCGATTCCAGAGAGGGAGCCTGAGAAACAGCTACCACATCCAAGGAAGGCAGCAGGCGTGCAAATTACCCACTCCCGCCTCGGGGAGGTAGTGACGAAAAATAACAATACAGGACTCTTTCGAGGCCCTGTAATTGGAATGAGTACACTTTAAATCCTTTAACGAGGATCTATTGGAGGGCAAGTCTGGTGCCAGAAGCCGCGGTGATTCGGAGGAAGAGGATGTGTGGTTCAGAGCTCCAGGAGAGTACCGGTGGTTTCCAGAGGGTGGGGAGGCTATGGCTTCCTCAAGCCCAGGTTTGGGTCAGTTGGTCCGGCCTGGTGGTGTGCAGAGTATCCCTGGACTGAGAGACCTGTCCAGGGAAGAACGAATGTTCTTAGGAACACAGTTTGAGATCTCAGACTGGACCAGGGCCCAGCCTGGGGAGGATCCTCCCAAGCTGCAGAGGAGGAGAGCAAAGGTGAAGGGACTGATCCAGAAGGCCTCGCAAGCCTTTCATACCAGAATGGAGGTATTATCGGATCTGAGGAATAGGAGGGATCGGGCCAACAGCTCCCCTAGAGGGAAATTTTGTGAAGCTATTGAGCACCTGAAAACCCAGTGTGCAGAACAGTGGGATCTGTTCAATGGCCTCTGTGAGAGGGGGATCGGAGGAAGAGGTTTTCTGCTGGAGGTCAGGAGAGAGCTGCAGAGGGCGAGCAAGGAGGGAACCCAGGCAGCAAGGCGCGGTGGACAGCCTTCCTTGCAGCCCCCTCAGGCGGAGGCAGAGAGGAGTATGGCAGGACCGGAGCCGGAGGATGGAAAGATGGAGGCCAGTGGCGGTGGTGTGGAGGCTCCCCAACCTGGCACAACTCCTGTTAGTGGGGCTGAGGAGGGTCCCCGGAACCCTGTTTTAGCCCAGCCTGCGATTGAGGCTGGTGCGCAGGTTGATCCGGGTAGGGCACCCAGTGATTCAGTTCACCAGGAGGCGTGTGTAGTTGGAGGGAGCAGGGTGGCTCCAAAGCCTGTGGTAGTGCTTACACCACTCACTGATGCGGACGTGGATCAAAACCACAGTGTGATCAAATCCCGGGAAAAGGAGCAGGAAGTTATGGCTGACAAGGCTGTGAAGCCTGGGACTGATGGTACTCTAAGCACCCCAGTGAGCCCTGCATATAGCCAGGAAATGCAGAGCGGATCAGCCAAGATGGCGGCCGCTGCATCAGCACATGTTGGAGGAGGGGCAGGTACTAGCAGGACATCTATAGTGACTGCTGCTGAATTGAACTCTGGTACAGTGGCAGTTATGGTGGAGGATGGTGCAGCAAGGGAAGGCATTGGGATGAGTGGGGTAAATGGATCGCCATCTTCCCAGGGTGGAGTGGGTCCATGTGATCCACAGGTTTCTGGAGATCCGGCATCGCCAGATAATGTTGGTGCCGGGGTGGGCGTCACCCCTGGGTTGGGGGAGGGGCCAGGAGGGGCGGGTTTGCCGGTGGAGTCTGTGACTGAGGTTCAGGGACACTTCCGGTCCGTGACCCCTGGTGCTTCCGGTCCACTGCCTAACCAGGAAGTGATGGGCAGTAGGGAAGCTGTGGAAGGGATTGAGTCTGAGTCCATGGATGGGATTGTTGCAGCCCAGCAGCCTGTTGGATGGGGTGAGACCGAGATGGGGGTGCTCCAGGGGGAATGCCCAGCGCTGACTTACATCAGGCTGCTGGAAGGTTCCCAGCAGGCTGATAGTCAGCCCAATATGGATTCAAGTGGTGCACGTGCTGTGGTGGAGGACTCTGTTCCAGCGGATTGGGATAATCTGCAGGGCAGCCAGCTGGTGGCCATTCTGGGTGATGCCCCGAGTGAGACCCCCCCGCAGGTGGTGAGGAGGAAGGAAGTAAGGCAAGTGGGGGGTTCGCAGCCTCGGAGTGGATAGGGTGAAGGGTGGGTCAGCAGTAACGACTGTTCCTGTGGAGAGTCCTCCTTCTGCCCCAGGTTGTTTGCTTGACCAGCCACAAGAGGCGGGCCTTCTGATGGCCCTGAAGGAGGGGAGGTCCTTTGCTCAAGTGGCTGGAGCCAGTGTCCCTCTGGGCCCCCTGTATGGTCAGTTTGGGGCACAGAACTTCCGGGGTTCCCCCTGCGGACCAGATGCAGGGAGCAAATGCATGGTCGAGGGGTACAGGGGGTCCAGAGAGAAGGAGACGCAATGTGGTCCAGCTTAAATGGGAAGGGTCAGGTCAGTGCCCCAGCAGAGGACAGATAATAGGCTGGGTGTTGGCAATGAGGTTTAAAAGGTTTCTGATCTTTTTGCCGTCATTCACCCAACAAACTCCAGGGAATTTGATGTGAGTTTTGTTTCTCTAGTTTCGATGGAGCTATTCCTGACCATCTATGAAATTTTGAGGAAATCGGATCCCTGAAAGAATATAAGGGTTGTCCCTCTGTCCCGCCAAGAGGAGGTGAAGACCCTTACAGTGTTGGTGTGGAATGAGTCCCTACCGCCTGAGGATATCATGACTTGGCTTGGGCGGTATGGGCAGCTGCAGAGTCCATTAAAAAAGACCTTGGACAAGTGCGGGTCTGGACCGGGGCATGGTCGTCCAGGATTCGGCTGAAGCGCCAGGGTAACAGCGTGACGCCTGTCCCGGGGATCGCTTTTATCGGTAGGGACAGAATCATGGTCTTTTACCCCAGTCAGCCCCGTCGCTGTTTTAAGTGCGGCAGTTCAGCACATTTGAGTGCAGACTGTACCATGCCGCGGTGTGTGAGATGCAATGGCTTCGGGCACTCGCCAGAGTCCTGCAGACTTATAGTCTGCAACCTCTGTGGAGAACTAGGTCACCCGTTCAGTCGGTGCCCGAAGGCCTTCAGGGGGTACACGTCTGGAGGTTGTGGTCCTGATCAAGCTGAGGGGCAGGAGGAGGGGGGTTCGGTACCAGCAGCAGGTGCTGAGGGTCCTGGGGCACAAACAAGCCCAGCTGGCCCTCTTCCTCAGAGGCAGAGGACGGGGAGGCAGAGACAAGGGGATGTAGTAGCTTCGGTTGCACCTGGTGGTAATGGCATGTCTGGCCCTCCTGTGCCAGCTCCAAGGACTTTGAGGGGTTCTGGGATAAAGGAAACTCCTGGTGCCCAGTCAAAACCTGAGGGTACCTCTAAGAAGACATCTGGGAGGTTACCCCCAAGCCTCCTCTCCCTGCTTGTTTGCCCTCCCCTGCCGCATCCCTCCCTCCCCCTTCTGTTCCTGTTCCCCCTGTTCTTCCTCCTCCATCCCCTTCCCTTCCCCTCCCTCCTGGCCCCCTTCTGTTTCCATTCCCTCTTGTCCCCCTCCTGATCCTAGTGGTCAGGAGCTGATGGATACCCTAGGGCCTGGCAAGGGGCTCCTTAAGCGTCTGAAGGAAGCTTCTAGTGGGCGTTCCGAAGACGAGGGTGGGAGGGAGGTTATAGCGGATGGCTGGGAAAAAAGAAAAAAAACAAAGAAGCGAAAGAGGAAGGTTCCAGGGTTGGAGGGTGGCACGGGACCACAGCCCGGTACAAGTGGTACTGGGAGTCGTCCCCCTCTGGTGTTAAGTAATAGATACTGGTTCTTCTCAGATGCTGAGGAGAGCGATGATTGTTAGTATGTAACAGAGGAGAACGTAACCCATTCAATCACTAAGGATGGCGGTACCCTCTCCAATACGTTTTGCGACTATTAACGTTGCAAGAGTGCGTTCTGTGGCGGCTCGTTTTGCGGCCTTTACTTTTCTCAGCCATGTTGATGCTGACATTTTATTTTTGCAGGAGACCTGGCTAGCATCGGTGGCAGAGGTGCACTTAGCAAAGAGGGAATGGAGGTGTGGACCTTCCCTCTGGTCTTTTGCGGCTAAGCCCTGCAGTGGAGTTGCAGTCCTTTTTAAGACTGGTCCGGTGGCTTGTCGACGAGTGATTGAAGTGGAGATCGGTAGATGTCTGGTGGTGGACGCTGTCGTGAGAGGGCAATTCCTCTGTTTGATTAATTTTTATGGTCCTCAGCCTAAGAGGGATAGGAAGAGCCTTCTCTCGATGGTTAACCTTATCTTTTTACATCCCAGCAGGTGGTCTTTGGTGGTGACTTTAACATGGTTACCAGATCAAAGGATCGGGCAGGTACCTCAGGCCCCCTGGGATATGATAGTATTTTTCTTAATAGTATAGTAAGGGAAGCCGGGTTGGTGGATGCGCATGTTTGTCGTCTCCCCAATCTCACGGGGTTCACTTACGCCCGAGGTAACTGTAAGAGTAGGCTAGACAGGTTTTTTTTGAAGGGGGACTCTGTCTTTGCGGCCCCAGTGCTGCATGCGGTGGAGTTCTCCGATCACTGTATGGTATCTGTGGCTTTGAATGTGGCCGAGACCCCTCAGAAAGGGAAGGGTTTGTGGTGACTGAATGGGTCGCTGCTCGCGGACTCTGAAGTCAGGGAAGCCTATGAGACCTTCTTTATGGAAGAGGCCTCACTCCTTGAGAGCAGCTGCTCCCGCCAGAAATGGTGGGAAGTAGTGAAGAAGAGGTCGGAGGGCTTTTTCCGTGGGGTCTCAAGGTACCGGGCAGGTTCCAAGTACCTGGCTTACCAGAGGTTGCGCAGGCGGCTGGACGACCTGGTTTCCTTTGGGGGCCCTCAAGAGCAGATATCCGATCTAAGGCTTCAGATGAGGGAGTGTCAGTATGACCGTCTCGCCTCCCTGGTCCTTGAAAGGGATTACGGGAAGTTTTCCTCCCCGGATCCCTACAAGAACTGTGGTGAGGCGGTGAGTTCAAAGGTCGTACATGGCCTGAGGGATTCCTCTGGATCTCTGGTACGGTCCAGATCGGGGATCCTGGGAATCCTCAGGGACCACTTTTCGGACCTCCTGAAAAAGAAGTCCTTGGATATGGAGAAAGTCAGAAGATTCCTTGATGAGATCCTGCTTCGGGCGGGGTCTGACCTTCACGACTCATTGATAGAAGAGATCTCGGCTGCTGAAGGGGAGCAGGCTATTGACTCATTGTCACCAAAGAAGTCGCCGGGACCGGATGGTCTCACGGCTGAGTTCTATGAAGCCTTTAAGGGTCTCTTGGCCCCTCTTCTGAGGGAGGTTTTTAATGAATGTTTGGCCAAAGGCCTGCTGCCTCCCTCAATGAGAAGGTCAGCACTGATCCTCCTATCAAAGGGGAAAGATTCGTCCATAATAGAGAATTGACGACCTATTGCCCTTCTCACTACGGATAGGAAAATACTGGCGAAGATATTTTTTCCGCGTATGTCAGCAGTCGCTGACGAGTTGCTGTCTGTCTCCCAGCACTGTGCAGTTCCTGGCCGTGACACATTTAGTGCTGTCCTGAACATCCGGGAGGCTGTGGAACGGTGCAGGGCAACGGGTGAGGGGCAGTACCTGCTGGCATTGGATCAGGCAAAGGCTTTTGACCGGGTGAACAATGAGTACCTCTGGCTTCTAATGAGGAAATACGGCCTGCCTGACCAATTTGTGAATTGGCTTGAGGTCTTGTATAGGGGGGAGGAGAGCTTCTCGCTTGTCAGTGGTTGGGTGGGTCCCTCTTTTCCTGTGGACTCTGATGTCAGGCAGGTGTTTTGGAAAATTTTATATTAATGTATTATCATAAGTCTCCCAACGTGTGTTCAATCGCAGCCCGCTCTAAAGAGCTGACTGGGGCAGACCGACGCTGGTTGAGACCTGTTAGGTAGTGGAAAACTTCCTGGTGTTTGGATAGAGGTGTTTGCGGAGAGGAGAAAAATATTACAGCGCACACATGCAAAAAAACATTCACCTCCAGCAAGGCTAGTTTAAAAACACCTAAACATTCTCAAAAAGACATTTTCAAAAATATGGGGATTTGGTCACACCATATTGCTATATGGTGCTAAGCCCACTTACTGCGACAAAGTACCCCATGATTAGTGGGTCCTACACTTTCCATAGATTTGTGTGATCCTGCTTCTCTGAACCATGAGAGCTACACTCTTCTAAATGGGAGAATTTAAAGGTCTCCACCTATGACACAAGCGGACACTAATGAGAGGTACTTAACCACTTCACCCCCGGACCATTATGCTGCCTAAGGACCAGAGGTCTTTTTCCAATTTGGCACTGTGTCGCTTTAACTGCTAATTGCGCGGTCATGCAATGCTGTACCCAAACGAAATTTGCGTCCTTTTCTTCCCACAAATAGAGCTTTCTTTTGATGGTATTTGATCACCTCTGTGGTTTTTATTTTTTGCGCTATGAACGGAAAAAGACCGAAAATTTTGAAAAAAAATGATATTTTCTACTTTTTGTTATTAAAAAAATCCAATAAACTCAATTTTAGTCATACATTTAGGCCAAAATGTATTCGGCCACATGTCTTTGGTAAAAAAAATGTCAATAAGCATATATTTATTGGTTTGCGCAAAAGTTATAGCGTCTACAAACTAGGGTACATTTTCTGGAATTTACACAGCTTTTAGTTTATGACTGCCTATGTCGTTTCTTGAGGTGCTAAAATGGCAGGGCAGTACAAAACCCCCCCAAATGACCCCATTTTGGAAAGTAGACACCCCAAGGAAATTGCTGAGAGGCATGTTGAACCCATTGAATATTTATTTTTTTTGTCCCAAGTGATTGAATAATGACAAAAAAAAAATATTTACAAAAAGTTGTCACTAAATGATATATTGCTCACATAGGTCATGGGCCTATGTGGAATTGCACCCCAAAATACATTCAGCTGCTTCTCCTGAGTACGGGGATACCACATGTGTGGGACTTTTGGGGAGCCTAGCCGCGTACAAGGCCCCGAAAACCAATCACCGCCTTCAGGATTTCTAAGGGCGTAAATTTTTGATTTCACTCCTCACTACCTATCACAGTTTTGAAGGCCATGAAATGCCCAGATGGCACAACCCCCCCCCCCAAATGACCCCATTTTGGAAAGTAGACACCCCAAGCTATTTGCTGAGGGTCATGGTGAGTATTTTGCAGCTCTCATTTGTTTTTGAAAATGAAGAAAGACAAGAAAAAACTTTTTTTTTTCTTTCTTCAATTTTCAAAACTTTGTGACAAAAAGTGAGGTCTGCAAAATACTCACTATACCTCTCAGCAAATAGCTTGGGGTGTCTACTTTCCAAAATGGGGTTATTTGAGGGGGTTTTGTGCCACCTGGGCATTCCATGGCCTCCGAAACTGTGATAGGCAGTGAAGAGTGAAATCAAAAATTTATGCCCTTAGAAAGCCTGAAGGCGGTGCTTGGTTTTCGGGGTCCCGTACGCGGCTAGGCTCCCAAAAAGTCTCACACATGTGGTATCCCCGTACTCAGGAGAAGCAGCAGAATGTATTTTGGGGTGTAATTTCACATATTCCCATGGCATGTTTGAGCAATATATCATTTAGTGACAACTTTGTGCAAAAAAAAAAAAAAAATTTGTCTCTTTCCCGCAACTTGTGTCACAATATAAAATATTCCATGGACTCGACATGACTCTCAGCAAATAGCTTGGGGTGTCTACTTTCCAAAATGGGGTCATTTGGGGGGGGTTTGAACTGTCCTGGCATTTTATGCACAACAATTAGAAGCTTATGTCACACATCACCCACTCTTCTAACCACTTGAAGACAAAGCCCTTTCTGACACTTTTTGTTTACATGAAAAAATTATTTTTTTTTGCAAGAAAATTACTTTGAACCCCCAAACATTATATATTTTTTTAAAGCAAATGCCCTACAGATTAAAATGGTGGGTGTTTCATTTTTTTTGTTCACACAGTATTTGCGCAGCGATTTTTCAAACGCATTTTTTGGGTAAAAAACACACTTTTTTAAATTTTAATGCACTAAAACACACTATATTGCCCAAATGTTTGATGAAATAAAAAAAGATGATCTTAGGCCGAGTACATGGATACCAAACATGACATGCTTTACAATTGCGCACAAACGTGCAGTGGCAACAAAATAAATACATTTTTAAAAGCCTTTAAAAGCCTTTACAGGTTACCACTTTAGATTTACAGAGGAGGTCTACTGCTAAAATTACTGCTCTCGATCTGACCTTTGCGGTGATACCTCACATGCATGGTGCAAATGATGTTTACGTTTGACGACAGACCGCCGCTTGCGTTCACCTTAGCGCGAGAGCAGGGGGCAACAGGGGTGCTTTTTTTTTTTTTTCTTTATTATTTTTTTGCTTTTTTATCTTATTTTTAAACTGTTCCTTTCATTTTTTTTTTTAATAATTTTTATTATCTCAGGGAATGTAAATATCCCCTATGATAGCAATAGGTAATGACAGGTACTCTTTTTTGAAAAAATTGGGGTCTATTAGACCCTAGATCTCTCCTCTGTCCTCAAAGCATCTGACCACACCAAGATCGGTGTGATAAAATGCTTTCCCGATTTCCCAATGGCGCTGTTTACATCCGGCGAAATCTAAGTCATGAAATGCTCGTAGCTTCCGGTTTCTTAGGCCATAGAGATGTTTGGAGCCACTCTGGTCTCTGATCAGCTCTATGGTCAGATGGCTGAATCACCGGCTGCATTCTCAGGTTCCCTGTTGAGACAGGAGAGCCAGAGAAAAACACGGAAGACGGTGGGGGGGGGGGCATTCCCTCCCATGGCTTGTAAAAGCAGTCTAGAGGCTAATTAGCCACTAGGATTGCTTTTACATGAAAGCCGACCTCTGGCTGAAAAGAATGATACCAAGATGATACCTAAACCTGTTGGCATCATTCTGGTATAACCACTCAAAGTCGTTAATGGCGTACCTGAAGACAAAAAAATGGTTAACAATAAAACACAGTAAACGGTAAAGTATAAAAAATTGCATACCTGAAAAAATAACATGGTAAAACATAATAACAATAAAACATTGCAGAATAGAATACAGTAAAAAAGAGCAGAACAATAGAGAGAGAGAATAGAGAGAGAGAATAGAGAGAGAGAGAACAATAAAACGACAACTATTTTTTTTAATTTTATATATATATATATATATATATATTTTTTTTTTTACACTTTTTTTGTAACTAACTTTTATAACTGTAACCGGTTCCAGGTTCGGGTCTCTCAAAATGCGATGGCATCTTGGGAGACCCTGTGAAAGTGTGCCTAGTCTGTACAATGCTGTACCCTACGCTAATACTCAACTATTGTATGGTAGCGTTCAAAACATTCACCAATGCAAAGACCAGGATTGTCAGGACAGGAGGGACAATAATAGCGGGTGTCATGCCTATATCCGAGCTTGCTGCAGACACGACATCTTTTTGGGGGGGGTTCGTTGGGTAGGGGTACTCGGGAGGACATAAAGAAAATGCCTCTCATGCAGCCGACTGCATTTGGTTGGGGATGTGAATGGGGGAAGTACGGGTGCTGCAGAAGCGGTGGGTTCCCAATTATTAGGATTGGCGAATGCAGCAGGAAGGGCACTATGGGCACGACGGGCCTGTGTTTGTCTTCTTCTTGGTGGCAGCGGGACACTACTTGTGCTTGCCACCTCACCAGCTTGAACTGCACTTATGGGACTCGCCACGTCACCAAGTGTTACTGCAGTGCTGGTTTGACTACGACTGGGGTGTACTAGGCCGCTGGCGCTTGCTAGTTCACCAAAACGCTACCAAAAAAACTGTTAGCGATCGCAGGGATCAGGCCTGACTCTGCGAACGCTGCAGTTATGCGTTTAGTGTTTTGTAAGTGACAGTGATCGAACGATACTACACTTGGGTGGGCTGGGCTGGGCTGGGCCGGGCGGAGGGGCAAAACGCAGGTGCTAGCAGGTATCTGGGCTGATCCCACTAACACTGCATTTTTGGGAACCCTAAACTGCTGGGGACGCTAGTATTGATCTGATCGGATCAGATATTGATCCGTTCAGATACTATACCACTAAGGGAGGTGTACGGTGGGTGCGTGGGTGTTAGCGGTACTGGCGCTAACTTGACGCTGCCTGGGGCTGGTGCTTGCCAGTTCACCAAAATGCTACCAAAAAAACTGTTAGTGATCGCAGGGATCAGGCCTGACTCTGTGAACGCTGCAGTTATGCGTTTAGTGTTTTGTAAGTGACAGTGATCGATCGATACTGCACTTGGGTGGGTTGGGCTGGGCCGGGCGGAGGGGCAAAATGCAGGTGCTAGCAGGTATCTGGGCTGATCCCGCTAACACTGCGTTTTTGGGAATCCTAAACTGCTGGGGACGCTAGTATAGATCTGATCGGATCAGCTATTGATGCGTTCAGATACTATACCACTAAGGGAGGCGTATGCTGCGTGCGTGGGTGTTAGCGGTACTGGCGCTAATCTGACGCTGCCTGGGGCGACGCATATCACTGCCGGGCGATCAGGGGGCTAAACCTTTATTCGGTAATAAACGGCGGGTGCCCTGACACTATAAAAAATAAACGAACTAACCAGCGTCACCCGTAACAGTTATACAGTGATCAGTGGTGAAAGGGTTAACTAGGGGGCAATCAAGGGGTTAAAACATTTATTAGATAGTATATGGGGGTCCCTGTCGCTATAAAACGCTGACGGCGAACCTAAATATTTACCTCCCTAACTAGCGTCACCAGTGACACTAATACAGCGATCAGAAAAATGATCGCTTAGCGACACTGGTGACGGGGGTGATCAAGGGGTTAAAACTTTATTAGGGGGGGTTAGGGGGGTACCCTAGACCTAAAGGGGGCTAATACTAACTGTCCTAACACAGTAACTGTCACAAACTGACACCATGTAGTAATCAGAAAAAAAAAAAAAAAACCTGCTTGGTGTCAGTGTGACAGGGAGGGGGGGGTGATTGGGGGGAGATCGGGGGGGCGATCGGGGGGGGATCGGGGGTGCTTTGTGTGCCTGGCATGTTCTACTGTATGTGTGTGTGTTGTGCACTCACATAGATGTCTTCTCTCCTCGGCGCCGGAACGGAAAATACCGAGCCGAGGAGAGATGACATCATTTCCTTTGCTGCTGTTTAGCATACAGCAGCAAAGGAAGATTCTCATTGGCCGGCGGCGATCGCGAGGGGGGGGCCACGAACGGATGTCCTCCCCCTCACCTCCGATCGCCGAGGGACAAAAGAGGACCGCCTCGGGCACCGGGGGGGGGTCCGATCAGACCCCCCACCCGCGGGAGGCAGATCACATAGATCTACGTGATTTTGCCTGCCCGTGCCGCCTTGCCGACGTATATCGGCGTGAGGCGGTCCTTAAGTGGTTAATAAATTTTGGCAAGGGTAACGATGAAAAGCATCCCAACTAGCTAAGAAAGAGAACAGGACACATGGTCGGGTCTACTAGTGCCTCAGCGATGACGGCGGTACATGACATTGTAGGACTTAAGCCCAGATACCTATTACCAACCTTACCACACATACCCTCCCTCCAAAAACATCATGGATGACTCAGACTAGTTCTTGGAGTAAAATGGCCTTACGGCCTATTTATTAAAACTTTATAAAATTAACATAAATATCATAAATAACTGTAAACTTTCTTAAATAACTTATGAGGGTAAATTACTGTAATAACAACCACTATAACCCTGGTCACTGGGATAAACTTCTTCATTTCAACCTCAGTCGGCAACCCCTGACTCGGAGGCATATCACAACCTACCCAGTGACCTAACCTTTTAAACTCCTCCAGGTTAACCCTTAAGGCCTGAAGGTACCAACTTCAATCCCCATCCTTCCATGTATGGGTACCAGCAAAACCCCCCCATCATATGGATGGGTACCATCAAACAACCCCCCATCCCCTGAATGGGTAACACATGTTACAACTTGTAACATACTTAACCTATTAAAGGAAACCTAAAACTGCCACAGCATGAAAGGGGTAACCCCTTACCCTTGCGAGCACCTCCACACCCTCAAACCTCTCTGTATACCCTCTTGTAAACCTAATGACCATAAGTCCGTCCCCACCTCATTCAAATGCACGCCATCGCTGCGTAGATACCGCCAGGTGTCAATCTCTAACTCCCTATGCCGAATAGCTAAACCACCATTCTTTATAAAAAACCTGCTCACCTCTTTATTGACCTTTATCCTGGCCCTGTCCACTTTTCTATCAGACCAAGCCCAACACCCTGACAACCTCCTTATCATATCAGACCACACCAAAACCATCTTAGGATAAGCCGCTCTAAGGCGCAAAAAGTCACATTTGATATCCCTGATAAGGTCCCTCATGGATCTGGCTCCCATATCATTTCCCCCAACATGTAATAACAATACATCAGGGGACCTGTCTAGGCGAGAGAATCTATGAACTTCCCCCAGCACCCTGTTCCACTGCATGCCCGGGACCCCAATCCACCTTATGAGCGCCTCTTGTCTGGGAATCATTAGCTGCCTGCCATTCTGCCGAACGTCAGCTCTCTTAGCCCCCCAGAACACATAGGAGTGCCCGAGAATCCATACCAGACCCACTTCACGAGCTGTCAATGAAAGAACAATACAAAAACCCACATAAAACACTTAAATACCTAACACACAGTTTTAAACAAAACCAAAACCTGACCTTACAATTGAATCATATTCGGGCGGACATACAGTTTAAATCTGTCTCATCTACCAATACGTCTAATTACATCCTGACTAAGACCAGCCCTAGCGGCCTCTGTGGCCGCCCCAATCCTGAAGGAATGAGAAGAGAACTGTAACAGGTCACATCCCACCATAACTACACATTTTTTGAAAACCGTTGTAAACTGGTATTTGGAAAGACACGCACCATCCTCATGTATTAAAAAGGGACCTGTACATGCAGGTCTAACCTCTTTGAAGGATCCCACAATCCTAACCGGGCATATTTTACATTCAACAATCTTACCCAAATCCAAATACCTTCCTCTCCCTGCTTGATCCGTCTTGGACCTACTGATCCATATCCTGACCCTATCCATCCACACTTCCACCTCGCCGTGCATAAGCCCACCCGGAACTGCTTTTGAAGGGCTGACCAGCTCGCTCACCCTCAGTGCCCCAAAGAAGGCCAGTGCGAACGCTGCTTTAAATAGTCTACATTCGTAATCGGATCTACAGACCGATTCCAAACTCAGCATCAATTGTTTTAACATTTCAAATGAGACCGAGCGCCTCCCATCCCTCTGCTTGTATGCCTTCCTGTACCCTTTAACTGCCTGTCGTAACCAGAAATCCTTCGTGTGGTCCCGACACCCCTGCCATTTAAAGAGGAAGGCCAAACCTGCCAATTCACGATTGATGGCAGCTGACGAGATACCCCTTTCAAAATCCCTAATGATAAAATAAAGTACCGCCTTGTCCACTTCCGGATCATCCGATCCCATGTCCAAGTCATTTAAAAAGGCGAACCAGTCCTTCCATACCTTAGAGTAGGCATTCCATGTAGCCATACTCACGGATTGCTGAATCCATTTTGCTGCGGTTCCAAGGCAATGTTCCATATCCAGCTGGGACAGGCGACCCCTTGTTGATCCGCATCTGGTGCCAACCTCCGGAACCTGTCCCACTGAAAACGAGACAAAGCGTCAGCCAAGGTGTTCTCAGTCCCTGGTAAATGCACAGCATATATGAATGCATTCACTTGTAGAAAGCGAAGTACTAGATGGCACAAAAGCCTGACCACCAGCAAGGATGCCGCGGTCAGCCGATTAACCACTTGCACCACCCCCAGGTTGTCACAATTGAATCGAACCTTCATGTTCTTAAATGACTCACCCCACAGTTCCATGGCCACGACAATGGGGAATAGTTCCAATAGTACCAGGTTCTTCAAGAACCCTGCCTCTTGCCATGCCACCGACCACCTGGCAGCGCACTATTGACCCTTAAGGAAGGCGCCAAAACCGGTCGAACCAGCCGCATCCGTGAATAGTTCCAAATCACAGTTGCTGATGGGGCCGGACATCCACAGAGCCCTTCCATTGAATGACTCCAAGAATACCTGCCACACCCGTAAGTCTTCCCTATGCTCTCTAGTAAGACTCACAAAATGAGTTGGTGCACGGACACCTGCGGTAGCGGCCGAAAGCCGCCTGCAAAAGATCCGGCCCATCGGGATAATTCGGCAGGCGAAGTTTAACTTACCCAGCAGAGATTGGAGTTGGCGAAGCTGCAATTTCCTAACTCCAATAGTCCCGCGAACTTCCTCTTTCAACTTCATCAATTTGTCCTGCGGAATCCTACATTCCAGCCTCATCTAATCTATTTCAATCCCGAGAAATGTGATAGTCACTGCCGGACCCTCCGTTTTTTCCGGGGCCAGCGGCACCCCAAATCTCTCCGCTAGATATTGCAAAGTCCCCAACAGTACTGCACATATGTTGGAACCCGCCGGGCCAACACATAAAAAGTCATCCAAATAATGGATGACTGAATTGATCCCTGCCACATCCCGTACCGCCCATTCCAAGAACGAGCTGAACGTCTCAAAAAGAGCACAGGATATAGAACATCCCATTGGAAGACATCGGTCCACATAATAGGCCCCGTCCCATTTACAGCCTAGCCATCTAAAACTGTTGGGATATACTGGCAATAGCCGGAAAGCCGATTCGATATCGGACTTAGCCATTAGGGACCCCTGCCCGTATTTCCTAACCCATGCCACCGCAGCATCAAAAGATGTGTACGTAACCGCACAATCTTCCGGGGCAATCGCGTCATTCACCGACCCTCCCTTTGGAAAAGAGAGGTGGTGTATGAGTCTAAATTTGTTCGGCTCTCTTTTGGGTACCACACCCAAAGGGGAGACCACCAACCCCTGTAGTGGTACTTCCTGAAAAGGACCTGCCATGCGTCCCAGTGAAACCTCCTTCCCTAATTTTTCCGTAACCACCGTTGAATGCAGCAAGGCCGACCGCAGATTCTTGGCCTCTGGCGGCACCACCGCCAGAGAACAAGGAATATGAAAACCATTCCTAAAACCTGCTTCCAACATGGCGGCCGCTGCCCGGTCAGGGTATCTATTGAGGAAAGGCAGCATCCTTTCCACCCGCACCGGAGTCCTCCCTCTTACCCGAAGCATCTCCGGCACGACCTTTTCCATTCTTGAAACATTTTGCCAATGCATGGCATCCCGCGCAGCCGGAGCACAAGTGCTTGAAGCGACAGTTGGCTCCAAATCTGCAGGTTCCCTCATTAAATTGCCAACAATAACCCCATCTCTTGTCGGTCGGTTGTCCTGGAGCTGCTGAACCTCTGACCCCTGCTTGAAAAAACTGACTAGGGGCCCTCGCTGCCGTCATCAACCTCATCCATAAACTGATGTCCTTGTGATCCCAGTGCAGATTCGGTCTCACCGCCATCCTCTGACTAAATTGTTCATCATAGCGCAGCCACGCCATGCCTCCATACGTCCTATGGGCCTCACTAATGGCCTCCAGATACACGAACAGCGCAGAACAATTCTCTGGCGCCTTCTCGCCTACCACACTCGCCAAAATGGCAAACGCTTGCAGCCAATTGGAAAATGTGCGCGGGATTAAGCGATACCTCCGCTTCTTCTCATCCTCCTTTTTCCCTTCGAGCGGTTTTAACCTATCCAGATTAAATTTTTCTAAAGGCAGCAACGTGAAAATTTCCACATATTCGCCCTTCCATATTTTTTCCTTAATCTTTGCTTTCAAATGAGCCCCCAGTGGTCCCTCGAAGCAGACATAAACCTCACTCCTAGCCGCGTCTGCCAGTCTAACTGACTTTGCCTTTTTGTCCGTTGTCTTCGCCTGATCCCCCGAAGTCGTAGCCACTGCTGACATACTGGGGGACCCCCCAACCGCCGCAACAGGCGCCAAAGGCGGAACCGTTAAGTCGCCCGTACTTGGTGGGGCGGCCCCAATTGCGGGGAAGTCCTTTCTGTTGTCCATGCACTAGCCGGACCACTACCTGATCCAGATTCCACCCGTGCTACCAGCTCTTTAAGGCCCGTTAGCAACTCCTGTAAACCCTCATTCCTTATCTGTGGCACCACAGTAGGGGTGGAGCCGACCCGTTCTCAGCCCCCCTTGACCTGACTGTTCCCCCCAACCCTGAACGTCCCCTCTGTTCATTCCGCCCCAACAAGTTATGCAGTAAAATGGTAACAGGATTAGAAGCATCACACTCACCGGGCTGCCCTGGACTGGGCCCAACAGCCGCCACTCCTGAAACCACCGTTGCCTGATGTCCTTGGTCATCGCCTCCGTCAGACCCGGACAGCTCTCCTTCCGACCGATCGTCGCTGTGTTCCATCCTGATGACCTCCTGTTGCACCCCAGCTGCAGACGCAATGGTTGCCGAGGGCCTGCGGTGCTGTGCGCAGCCACCTCTCTCTGTAATACCGCCAGACCCGTTCGATACCCCTGGTGAGGGACTCCTGCGCCTACCGTTTCGCGGGGTACGTGTTGACCGTCCGGTACTTCCACTCCCACTGGCTCTGGTGACTCTGGCTGACCCACTCCCGCCTCGCGGTGGACTATTGGCCGTCTCATTCGCCTGGACCGATGCATCACTAGCTGCAGTGCGTTCCTGTGCGTCCTGACCCCTTCGCCCTTCTCTTGCAGACCCCATGGGCCGGTCGATGCATCTACGCCATGCTGGGAGGGAAGAGCCGCGTGTATTGCTGGGTACCCTTCCCCCAGTCACACCACCCTTGTGCCGAGTCCCGCGGATCTCTCCTCTGCCATCCCTCAGCTGCCCCTGTGTGCCGGGTGTCTGTGTGTCTCCCCCAGGTGTCGCACGCTAATCAGAACGGGACGTCCCCAGCTCTGACTCAGGGCTGTATCTCTCAGGCAGCCGGGACCGCCGCGCATGAGGTGTAGCCGCCCCCCCCCCTGCTCACCGCTGCACTGCCATCCACGATCACTCTCAGCTGCTGCTGCAGCCAGTCCACGCTGTTAGCGGCAACCGCCGCTCTCATCTGCTCTAAAAACCCCTCCATTGCCGCCATTGTTTGCAGAAAGGGTTAAAAATTGAAGAGAGGTGAGGTGCTGTGTCTAATCTCTTCTTCCACCGCTCTTCGACTGATGTCACTTCCCCTTCACACACAACTTCTCCCTCTTCTCAAGCAGCCCCTCCCCTACCCTAAAAGGGGAAATCTCCTCTTCTTAAAACAGCAACTGTGCTGTCCAGCACTGTCATGCCGTCCCTGCACACAGTGTTCACTTAGCTCCGTGACTCTCTTGCTATATGTGACGTTCATATTGGTGTGAGGAGTTTTGACAGACTAGTAAAATCCAAACAGACACCTGTCAAAAGCACTTAACAAAACATTTCTACAGGGTAAAATTAATTATAATTTTAACAATAGCTCTGGTTCTTGCCAGCTTTGGTATCGGGATAACTAGGTAGCCCACAAGTGTGCTTCAACTGTAGCTTGGTATTAATGCGGATCTACAGCTTATAAGGTAATTTCCCGTAAGGCAAGAGGTTCATGTGTGCTGGTGAAACTCGTCCCAGCATCTTATGTCGCGGCCGATCACGAGGATCTGATGGCGCGAGAGAAGGTAAGAATGGCAGGGACAGCTGAAAGGGAATTGCTTGTACACGGTGGGGGCTTGAGCTCATGAAACGCTTGAACAATTTCTCATCCATAGAGGATGAGATGTTTTCATGTAACTGTTGAAGCTACAAGGAAGTTCCCACAGTCCAAGGGGGGTTTCTGGGAATTCATAAGTAAAGATTGTTATATCTGGATCGGGGATAGTAGTGACAAAGTTCAGGCCCATATGGATAAGGTTTAGATCCCTACAAGGCAAAGCCAGAGCTATAGATAGTGAAGGTTGGAATACTTTTTAAGGGTTTGGGAATCGTTGGGAATTTAATTTTTATCTTGCAGCGGATCATAGTGAAGGAAGTAGGGGTATATATACTCATGTTGTTTTTGTTTCTATTCCTTCTATATGCCAAGATGAGGTGCTCCTGTTGCCTGATTGGATGCGTGACCAGAGCCTGAGCAGATGAACACATCTTCCCTGATGAGATGCCCCGAAGCCCGACCCACGTACAAGACACAGAGGATCCCAGACCGTCCGGCGACTACTACAGCTCACCACGCCATCCCCAACAGAGTCTACATGTCAAGCCGTGTTTTACTTTTTATGGACTAAGAAGAAGATCAGGATTCATCGAGGGACACATGGAATCATATGACAAGAGGAGGGACTGTTGTGGAAAATTTTATATTAATGTATTGTCATAAGTCTCCCAGTGTGTGTTCAATCGCTGCCCGCTCTAAAAAGCTGACTGGGGCAGACCGACGCTGGTTGAGACCTGTTAGGTAGTGGAAAAATTCCTGGTGTTTGGAGAGAGGTGTTTGTGGAGAGAGGGCATGTCTGCCAGCAAAAGGGCCCCTGTGCAATGCACAGAACGATCGTCTGGTGGGGATGCATTCACTCTGCAAAGACATTATCGGTTTAGCGGTGGTTTGCTCTTGTCACCCCTGGTATGCCTGATCAACATGTTTGGGGTGCCATGACATACACCTGCAGATAATATCCCATGCACGAGGAACTTTAGTCATCATCATTTAGTATATTGTATCATGTCCTGTAGTAATTGGTGGTTGTTTTGTGTTCTGTTGTTAAATCCTTATATGGTCACTTACATTCTGTGAGGTCATATCCTGTGAGGTCACTTTGTAAGAAGTGTGTTTGGCTGTTGGAGGCCGAACCCTCGAGCTTCGGGACTTCCTATTGATATGCTAATAAAGTGGCTCACTCAGACAGCTGAGGGAGGCTGGCTGCAGTGTGATCTTGGAACTGGAACGATGAGGATGTGATTATTTGTAAGCATGAGACACACACACACCAGAGGAGGGTCTACATCAGAAGGAGAGATATATGATCAAAAGGTGAGATGCATTGATATCATTAGACGAAATTGTTATTATGATTGGAAACAGGAGATTTGGCTGTGTGCTCTGCGTACAGCTGAATTTCCCTAAAACAGGGTTGCCCGCTGAGTCCCCTGCTCTACATCTTTGCGGTAGATCCC